>NW_024572682.1:0-755 GCF_018153835.1 Drosophila eugracilis | reverse complement strand
CAGCCGGTGGCGTTGCCCACAAACTGGGGAGGAGGAAAAAGTATGAGAGAGAGGATGCGGTTCTGTCAGCCGGAGACCACTTCCGCCCGTTTTCTAGTGACTGGGTTTGGGGAGGTAAAATTGGGAGCCGAATAATTCTTCTTAATGTTCATGGCATTTATTTACAATATCTTACCTAGTTCTAACCTATCTCTACGTTGTTTTCCTATACCAAGTGCACCACTGGCATCCACAGTTGGGATTGACCCTTAGCCAGCCTCACCGATACTACTCCTCTCCTGTCGCTTGCCACGTGCTTCCCGTGGTCGTCTAGCTGCTCCTCCTCTCTTTGGGATAGCCACTTCTCTAATTCAACTCACAGAAACGACTTCCCGATCGGCGGGCAGCGAGAGCTGCTCGAGGCCCTTCTCTGCTGCCGACCGCGGCAGCAGCCGTTTTTGCTGTCTTCGTGCGAGCTGTCGTCGTCCTCTTCCTCTCGCCGCCGCTTCACGTGGTGTGATCGTGCTCGTTGGTTGTCTGCCGATGGATGTTGGCTCTGCCGGTGTTGGCTCTGCCGGTTGTGGTTACGCTGTGAGCGCGATGGCTGCCCAAGGCGTGCTGATGTTGCCGGACGTGATGTTGCGGGCGATATTTGCGGGCGTGGTGTTGTGGTTGCGATGTTGTCTGGCGGTGAAGCCCCTGGCGCC
The DNA here is from genome assembly GCF_018153835.1 of Drosophila eugracilis. Lineage (NCBI taxonomy): Eukaryota > Metazoa > Arthropoda > Insecta > Diptera > Drosophilidae > Drosophila > Drosophila eugracilis. Next base: position 69 of record NW_024572682.1, on the reverse strand, counting down.
GGGCTTTCGCTAAGCCTTAGCTATGTATGTACGGTGCCGCTTTGGCGGGTCACAATAACGTAGTCTAAT
>NW_024572681.1:0-4325 GCF_018153835.1 Drosophila eugracilis | reverse complement strand
AATGTCTATCTGTCTGTCTGTCTATCTGTTTGTCTGCCTGCATGTCTATCTGTCTGTCTGTCTATCTGTCTGTCTGACGGTCTGTCTGTCTTTCTGCCTTATAGTCTGTCTGTCTGCCTGTCTGTGTGTCTGTCTGTCTGTCTATCTGTGTGTCTGTCTATCTGTTTGTCTGTCTGTCTGTCTGTCGGTCTGCCTGTCTGTCTGTCTGTCTGTATGTCTGTCTGTTTGTCTGTCTGTCTGTCTGTCAGTCTGTCAGTCTGTCAGTCTGTCAGTCTGTCAGTCTGTCAGTCTGCCAGTCTTTCAGTCTGTCGTCTGCCAGTCCCTGTCAGTCTGTCAGTCTGTCCAGTCCTGTCAGTCTGTCAGTCTCAGTCTGTCAGTCTGTCAGTCTGTCCTGTCTGTCAGTCTGTCGGTCTGTCAGTCTGTCAGTCTGTCCGGTCTGTCAGTCTGTCCAGTCTGTCTGTCTGCGGTCTGTCTGTCGGTCTGTCAGTCTGTCAGTCTGTCAGTCTGTCAGTCTGTCAGTCTGTCAGTCTGTCAGTCTGTCAGTCTGTCAGTCTGTCAGTCTGCCAGTCTGTCAGTCTGTCAGTCTGTCAGTCTGTCAGTCTGTCAGTCTGTCAGTCTGTCAGTCTGTCAGTCTGTCAGTCTGTCAGTCTGTCAGTCTGTCAGTCTGTCAGTCTGTCAGTCTGTCAGTCTGTCAGTCTGTCAGTCTGTCAGTCTGTCAGTCTGTCAGTCTGTCAGTCTGTCAGTCTGTCAGTCTGTCAGTCAGTCTGTCAGTCTGTCAGTCTGTCAGTCTATCAGTCTGTCAGTCTGTCAGTCTGTCAGTCTGTCAGTCTGTCAGTCTGTCAGTCTGTCAGTCTGTCAGTCTGTCAGTCTGTCAGTCTGTCAGTCTGTCAGTCTGTCAGTCTGTCAGTCTGTCAGTCTGTCAGTCTGTCAGTCTGTCTGTCTGTCTGTCTGTCTGTCTGCCTCTCTGTTTGTATGTCAGTCTGTCAGTCTGTCAGTCTGTCAGTCTGTCAGTCTGTCAGTCTGTCAGTCTGTTAGTCTGTCTGTCTGCCTGCTTATCTGTCTCTCTGTCTGTCTGTCACTTTGCCTGTCTGTCTTTCTATCTCTCTATCTGTCTGTCGGCCTGTCTCTTTGTCTGTCTCCCTATCTGTCTTCCTGTCTGTCTAACTATCTGTTTTTGCTGTCTGTCTGTCTGTCTGTCTGTCTGTCTGTCTGTCTGTCTGTCTGTCTGTCTGTCTGTCTGCCTGTCTGTCTCTCTTTCTGCTTGTCTGTCTGTCTGTCTGCTTGTCTGTCTGTCTGTTTGTCTGTCTGTCTGTCTGTCTGTCTCTCTGTCTCTATGTCTGACTGTCTGTCTGTTTGCCTGACTGTCTGTATGTCTGTCTGTCCGTCTGTCTGTCTGTCTGTCTGTCTCTCTGTCTGTCTCTCCTGTCTGTCTCCCTGTCTGTCTGTCTATCTGTTTGTCTGCCTGCCGTTCTATTTGTCTGTCTGTCTGTCCGTCTGTCTGTTTGTCTGTCTGCCTGTCTGCCTGTCTATCTGTCTGTCTGTCTGTGTGTGTTAGCCTGTCTGTGTGTCTGTCTGTTTGTCTGTCTGTCTGTCTATCTGTCTGCTTATCTTTCTCTCTGTCTGCCTGTTTGTCTATCTGTCTGTCTGCCTACCTGTCTGTCTGTCTGTGTGTCTGTCTGCCTGTCTGTCTGTCTCTCTGTCCGTCTTTCTGTTTGTCTGTCTGTCTGTCTGTTTTTCTGTCTGTTTGTCTGTCTGTTTGTCTGTCTGTCTGTCTCCCTTTCTGACTGTCTCCTGTCAGTGTGTCTATCTGTTTGTCTGTCTGTCTGTTTGTCTGTCTGTCAGTCTGTCTATCTTTTTGTCTGTCTGTCTGTCTGTCAGTCTATCTGTCTTTCTGCCTTTCTGTCTGACTGTGTTTCTGTCAGTGTGTCTGTCTGCTCGTCTGTTTGTCTGTCTGTCTGTCTATCTGTTTGTCTGCCTGCATGTCTATCTGTCTGTTTGTCTATCTGTTTGTCTGCCTGCATGTCTATCTGTCTGTCTGTCTATCTGTCTGTCTGACGGTCTGTCTGTCTTTCTGCCTTTCAGTCTGTCTGTCTGCCTGTCTGTCTGTGTGTCTGTCTGTCTATCTGTGTGTCTGTCTATCTGTTTGTCTGTCTGTCTGTCTGTCGGTCTGTCAGTCTGTCAGTCTGTCAGTCTGTCAGTCTGTCAGTCTGTCAGTCTGTCAGTCTGTCAGTCTGTCAGTCTGTCAGTCTGTCAGTCTGTCAGTCTGTCAGTCTGTCAGTCAGTCTGTCAGTCTGTCAGTCTGTCAGTCTGTCAGTCTGTCAGTCTGTCAGCTGTCTGTCAGTCTGTCAGTCTGTCGCCTGTCGCCTGTCAGCTTGTCGCCTGTCTGTCCTGTTGCCTCAGTCTGTCCTGTTGTCTGTCAGTCTGTCAGTCTGTCAGTCTGCCGGCCTGCCGGTCAGCCCGTCTGTCAGTTGTTGCCTGTTGCCCTTTGTTGCCTGTTGCCTGTTGCCTGTTGCCTGTTGCCTCTGTTGCCTGTTAGCCTGTTAGCCTGTTGCCTGTTGCTCTGTTGCCTGCCAGTTGCCTGTCAGCTCTGTTGCCCGCCTTGCTTGCTGGGGCTTGTTGCCTGTTGCCTGTTGTTGCTTGTTGCCTGTTGCCTGTTTGCCTGTTGCCTGTTTGTTGCCCTCAGGCCTGTCGCCTGTTGCCTGTTTGCCTGTTGCCTGTTGCCTGTTGCCTGTTAAGCCTTGTTGCCTGTTGCCTGTTGCCTGTTGCCTGTTGCCTGTTGCCTGTTGCCTGGGCAGTTTTGTCAGTTTGCTGCCTGTTGCCTGTTGTTGCTTGTTGCCTGTTGCCTGTTGCCTGTTGCCTGTTGCCTGTTGCCTGTTGCTCTGTTGCTTGTTGGTTTGTTGCTTGTTGCTCTGTTCTCTGTTTCCTGTTTGGCTAAGTTTGTTGTTTGTTGTTTGTTGCCTGTTTCTTGTTGTTTGTTGTTCGTCGCCTGTCAGTCTGCTTCGCCGGTCTGTCAGCCCGGTCGCCTGCCAGTCTGGTCCCACAGTCTGCTAGCCTGTCAGCCTGTTCAATCTGGCAGTTCCCGTTAGCCTGTCAGTCTCCGCCCGTCCTGTCAGTTCGTCCGTCTGTCAGCCCGGCCGGCTGGCAGTCCGTCAGTCTGTGGCTGTCAGCCTGCCGCCTGTCGTTCTGCTTGCCTTGTCAGCCCTGTCAGCCTGCCGCCTGCCGCCTGGTCCGCCCGCCGCCCTGCCGCCCGTCAGCCTGCCGCTCCGCTCCGCCGCCTGCAGCCTGTCAGTCTGTCGCCTGCCGCCCGCTTGCCTGTTCGCCTGTTGCTCCAGGCCAAGCCTGGTTCCGCCTGCCGCCTGGTCGCCTGCTTGCCTGTTGCCTGTTTGCCTGTTGCTCGTTGCCTGCCTGTTGCCTGTTTGCCTGTTGCCTGGTTCGCCCTAGCCTGCCTGCTGCCTGCTCAGTTCGCTGCCTGCCGCCTTGTTGCCTGGTTGCCTGTCAGCCTGCTCCGCCTCGTCAGCCCGCCGCCCTGGCTGCCCGCTCGCCCGTTCGCCTGTCAGTCTGGCCGTCTGCTCGCCTGTCAGTTCGTCAGCCTGCCAGCCTGTCGCTCGTCGTTCGCTCTGCTCTTCGCCTGGTCAGCGTCTGTCAGCCTGTCAGCTCCGTCAGCTCTGCTCTGCCTGTTGCCTTGCCGCCTGCCGGGCTTGTTTGCCTGTCGCCTGCCGCCCGCTTCGCCTGCTTCGCCTGTTCCGCCTGGTTGCCTTTGCTTAGCTGTCTGTTGCCCTGGTTACCTGGTTGCCTCGCCGTCTAGCTGCCTGCTTGCCCGCCGCTTGCTTCGCCTGCTGCCTGTCGCCTATCAGCTTCTGGTTGCCTGTTGCCTGTTGCTTGGTTGCCTTCCCAGGCCTGCTTCTGCCTGGCTGCCCGCCGGGTCTTCCGTCTGTTCCCGTCTGCCTGCCGCAGTCTGTTTGCCTGCTCGGGCCTGTGGTGCCTTCTGCTTGGTGCCCGTCTGTTGGCCTCCTGTCAGCTCTGCCGCCTGTCAGTCTGTTAGTCTGGTTCCTTTGTCAATTGCCTTTATCTGTCTCCTTGTCTGTCTGTCACTTTGCCTGTCTGTCTTTCTATCTCTCTATCTGTCTTTGTCGGCCTGTCTCTTTGTCTGTCTCCCTATCTGTCTTCCTTGTCTGTCCAATCATCCGTTTTTGCTGCCTGTCTTGTCTGTCTGTCTGTTTGTCTGCCCAGTTCGTCTGGTTCGTTCGTTCGTTCGTTCGTTTCGTTCGTCTCTCTTTCGCTTGGTTCGTCTGCCTTGAGCAATATGCACCGAACGAAGTAAGGCC
>NW_024572680.1:0-11288 GCF_018153835.1 Drosophila eugracilis | reverse complement strand
TATATTCCAACATACAACCTCAATTATTGTAAGTAAATTTGATTGACAAATAAAATCATTCAAGAATAACTACACTTGCTTTGAGCATTTAATACGTTTACAGGAAATTTAGAATTAGGTACAATATATGAAACATCTTTATAATTTTCATCTCTCTATGAGCGAAGCCTTTTATGATTATCGCTTAAAATATGCTGACGCCCCCTTGACTCAGATAAGGATCACGACAAATATCGCATACCTCCCTTTTTGCTCTTTCTTTATTGTTCGAAATTTTAAAACTTTAGTGGAAGTAATTATTTCTTACCTCATCCATTCCCTCACCCGCTTGAGGCATTTGTTGATGTTGAGGGAATATCATCTCGAACAATAGATGTTTTTTCTGCATTCCTTGGGGTTCTTCATTAAAATGCTTATATATATTTATATATACTGGATAATATTATTAATAAATATTGTTTAGTGATTTTTTAAAAACCGTCGAAAATGTTGAAAACACCACAATAAAGCATAAGCCGACAACCAAGACTTTAGATAACTGAGGCATTTGAGTGGTAACTGATTCTGAGCAATTAAGTGGTGTTATTTATATAGTCTTGTGATCTGAATTCACTAATGTTATCTATAGGGATTGCATACAGGTATGTTTATCATAGAACCACAATCTATTGGTTTCGAATATACATAGAAGCTCTGATAGCCAGGCATATGGTATTAGAAGGATAAGGACAAGGATGGCGAAACAAATTAACGGTTGACGAAAATTAGGCCTGAGGAGTTAGTGAAAAGCAAATATCGGTGTGTGGGAAAGAATGACTGTGGAAAATGACAGTGCAATAAATATTTGAATAGTTTCTACAAGAAGCGGATAAGTTTGTGTACAATCTCCGTGCAACAGAGATTTTCCCTATGTTCACTTGATAAGAACGATGCCCGACATGGTTCCGCGAATGTAATACAGGTGGGTGGGAAATAATGGTCGGAACACCGTCAATTGCAATAAATATTTTATTTTATGACTTATATGGAATCAGAATCGGTCATGCACAAGTTTTTTGTGAAATAAACATTTTCCCTTTATATACTTACTTGTAATCACATTAAAGTCAGCATTTAACCATTTAACGTGCACCAATTTAAAATTTCTGAAGCCTTAATCTGAGAGTAGCTATAATATAGGCCATAGGCTGATTTAGCTGAATTTGTTTTAAAATTTGAAAATACTTATATGCAAGTTATATGACACATTATTTAGGGGGCTCTTACCCAATTTATAAACAACTTCTTTGAGCCGAGAGCCAATTCAAATCAACTCTGGACAAACCCGAGATAAAATCCGTGGTCAGGTATTTCTGTAAACCAGGCCTCCGGAATCATTCCCACCCATATCACTTTCACGCAGCCCAAATCAAACGGATTCTGTAAACATCCAGTCCGCTAATGTAAACAAAAAGATCCCCAAAAGCAAGCCCCGAGTCCGCTAACGTAATCAAAAAGATCCCCAAAGCCGTCCCTAAACTCCGCTAATGTAGCACCAATTGCTGGCCAAGATTGACTTCAAATTTAATTGGTAAATTTGATCATCCTATTTTTCCGACTCTCTTGAGCCATTCTCTTTATCAATTTATGGGGATAACTCCTCTGCCGAGGTTTGATTATTAATCATTGAACTAGAGGATCAGAGTCCGCTTGGAGATCCGAAGCGAGCAGTAGGGCTAATCGACTAAAAGTAAACGAGCAGTGAAAAGACCAAGTTCAACCTATTGAAAAATTGTAATAGGGATTAAGCGATTAGAAAAATAAAATTACATTTTTTTAATTAAATCACGAAAAACTTAATTTGCACGGATACTTGGTATGTATTTGTGCTCATGAGTCAGGTATTCTATAAGATCCTCCCTCCATTGGTTTTCTGAAAGACCCGACCCTTGCTATCCCTCTTGGGTGAGTGCACTTAGGGAACTCAACTTGGGGATAAATTACAAACGTAAAGCGATCTTGAAGATTTTTGCAACACAAGCGAAACCAAAAAGGGTTTCTTATCCATGACATAAACTAAAACATAATTGAAAGCAGGATTTATTTAGCCGAGACACGTGGCTGGGCGCTCACTAATTCCGCCAACAGCCATTTCCCCCGCCGAGTCCGTTTCCGGTAAAGCCCGAGTTGCTCACTACACCTAAAAAGCCAAAAATTTCCGGTTTTAGAAAAAAAAAAAAAAAGCCCTGTCAAATGCTACTGACAACAATCCACGTCGTGTTTATCATGTCGTGTCTGTATCAGGATAAATTGATTCTGTTGTTTTCGAATCTGCATTTAAACATTTTATGGCCCAATTTTCCACAACACTCGATCGATGATTGTTTTTGCTGTTTAGAATAAGTTTCAGGCGTGCTCCATATAGCGCCGCTTTCCTCCTTTTATAAAAGTGAACGCTTTTAATTCGACTGTAAATTTCCCTGGTTCGAACATATGATGTAAAACTTAAACGCTGTTATCGGTTATCGAAGCTTGCAAGGAACGCAAGAGTCACAGACACAGCAATTTCTTCGTTTCCATTTGGCGCCATTTCGTTGTTAGATTCGATAACCATGCGACTTGCATGAACGGCGAAACTCTCGCCATCATATGGTCGATTTGGATAGCATATTAAGAAACATAGCGGCTGGTGTTTCTATAGTAAGAAGCGTTGTATAAACAACTCTTTAAACACAGGTCAGTAATTTCTTCGTATCACACTTGCGAAAGCCATTGCGAAGCGCTTCCTTCAAAGCTGAACTCAAAGCCATAACCAACGCACTGATTCTGAATATGTTTTCTTGTAAAATTATTTCAACAGTTGTACACCACGATGATGCGTTAGCGCTGGTTTATCTGGGATGAACTTTGGTATTTGCACAGATTTGTTCTGCCCTGTATCAGGTACAGTTGTTCCGATGGCTCTCACAAGTTCAATTAAATTTTATTGTGCAATTCTATCATGGCACGCCATGGTCCATCTAAAGTTGAAGGAAGATGGTGGTCAGGAGACCGTGGACGACACCAGGAAGAGCCCTGAGTGCCGCAGCACGCAGGAAAATTTTGGGCGGTTCTTTTTTCTTTAAAATAGTAAAGTCCGATCGAAGAGGGCAAGAAACCGGGAAAACGGCAGCCCGCAGCAAAAAAGGCGATGCATAAGGAAGCAAGCGAAGTCAGCCAAAGAGAAAAAAGGGGAAACATGCAATGACAGAGCACCAGCAATCCCCAAAAACCTGTAAAGAAGCCAGAAGAGTGGAAACAGGGTGAAAAGAAGGCAAGGAAGCCCAAGGTGCGACCCGCCACGGAACGATGCGATAGTCATTGCTACCTCCACGGGTGGGACCTATGCAGATATCCCGAAAACGGTTAAGACAGAGCCTCAGCTGAAGGAGCTAGACAAGCCGTACAGGCTGGCAGGCGCACAGCTAAACGGGAACTTCTAATCCTCCTAAACAAGGTCTCCGACCCTAAAACACGCCGAGATCCAGACTGCCAGAATGCGCGGTTGTAGTATTAAGGGCGGCGTACGGAGGCATCCAAACCGCCACACTAAGAGTAATGCCAGCTCCTAGAGAAGGGCAAAATCAGGCTTGGATGGACTTGGTGCAGAGTCCGCCCAAAGATAACATCCAAAAGGTGTTTTAAGTGTATGGAGTTTAACCACATAGCAGAAAACTGCAGGAACCAGGAGTACTGCTCAAAATGCTGCTACAATTGCGGCCCAAAAGAAGCACCAAGCAAAGGCCAAGGAGTCGGGATCACCCCGGACAAATGCGAGGGGGAAATCGCCATGGAGGTTAAAGGACATCTACATGGGTAGTGACCAGCAGCAATCATTTCCCAAAGATAAAGTCTACGAATATCCCGCCATGAGTTCCAACGGCCGTGTCAGGGTACAAAAATATATACGCTAGACGTGGAGATGGTACAGATGTTGTTCAATGACTCTCTACAAGCGGCTCGACTGAAGGCTAGCCTGCGACGCATCTATGCAGAAAAAGAGGGAAAACCCATCAAGAAGAAGACCTACATACTGGTGAAATCAAGACATTGCGGGAGTCGGGAAAGAACGCCACAAGGCAAGACGCGCTTATCAACGCTCAAAAGGAAGGCCCGAATGGAATATTACAGATATATTACAAGGAAAGAATACGAGCCCTGGAAAAACAATAAAAGAGAGCAAACGCAGGTGCTTAACAAGATATGCGGAGGAAATAGACTCCAACCCATGGGGCTTCGCGTATAAACTCGCCACCGCCGATATGCCCAGCCAGCCTACAAAGGATAGTAGACACACTACTCCCTGTGCACGAGAGCACTGCGCGAATGTCACTGACCGTGATCATGGCAATATAAAGCCCACAAGGGCCGAAGAAATCCTCGAGTATTTGAGAAAATACTGGATGACAAGGCACCGGGACCAGATGGAATCCCAAATAAGGTCCTCAAAATTGCAATTAGGGCAAATACAAAAGAGTACGTTGATATGTATAACGCTTGCCTAACAGAAGGTGTGTTCCAGACGCTGGAAAACACAGCGGTTGGTACTCATACCAAAGGGGGAAGCCGGTGGAGGAACCATCTTCGTATAGGCCACTCTGTATGCTGGATACGGTGGGAAAAGTTATTCAAAGAATAATCAACTCCCGGCTAGAGGGTGGCCTTGTCAAAACTAAAGGCCTGTCTGAAATGAAGTATGGCTTTAGTAAGGGGCTATCCGACCATCGATGCCGTCGGTAAACTGTGTGAAATTGCAGATAAAGCCATTGAGGGGAAAAGGTGGTTGTACGGCACTAAGCAGTATTGCATATGTTGATGTTGAATGTTAAAAACGCATATAACTCCGCTAGCTGGCACCACGCACTAAATGCACTGAGCAACCTTAACGTCCCAGCGTATATACAGCGAGTAATAGCGAGCTACTTCGAAGACCGCCTACTCCTGTACGAAACTGAATCCGGGCAGGCGACTCACATGGTTACCGGTGGATTTCCCCAAGGATCAGTCCTGGACTCTCTGCTGTGGAACGTCATGTATGACGAGATTCTTAGGATCATGATGCCGGAAGGGGCACGAGCAACGGCCAGAACTCTCCGTGACGCGAGAAGGAAATCTGCAACGATGCTGGGAGATGAGTGCATGGCTCGGCGATAAAGGTCTTGTCCTAGCAGCGCACAAGACCGAAGCAGTCCTAATAAGTAGCAGGCAGAAAGTGCAGACGGCTATTATACGAATCGGAGAAGCCACAAATTAAATCCCGCCCAAGTCTAAAATACCTAGGTGTCATGATCGACCACCGGCTTTCTTTTAAAGAACATAGGCCAGTGGCAAGGCAGGTAGAACTTCGGCCGCGATTTCGCGAGTCATGACGAACACTTGGGGCCCGAGACAACCAGGACGTAGATAACTGGTTAGCGGTTAACATCAACGCTGATGTACGCTGCTCCACTATGGGCCCGAGCCACAAAAAATGAAAGCTAAGGGCAGGAGGGCGACAATGGTAATATCGGGAATCATACCGATCAACCTGTTAGCAGTGGAAGCTGCTAATATCCGCGCAGGTAGCACAGGGGTCGCAACCGCTGAATCCTACGCAAAAGGTGCAGGAAACTCACCTAGAACTGCAGATGGCTGGGACGTAAGCATGGACATGTGGACTTTTACCTAACGCAACTACTGTCAGGACATGGATGCTTTAAATACTATCTGAATAGGTTTAAGCATGAACGTTATCCGCACTGCCCTCTCTGCGAGTCGGATGACGAAGACGCAGAGCATGTGTTTTTTGTCTATCCGAGATTTGAAAACGAACGTCGAGATCTGAGCATAAGGGTTGGGAGGACGCCAATCGCTTGTAAACTGGTGGAAATTTTGATTGAATTAGAAGTAAATTGGTCTGCTGTAAGCAACATGGCCACAATAATACTCAAAAAACTGCGCATCACAGAAAAACTGCGAAATTCCAATGAGATAGAATCCTAGTTACCTACTGGGTTAGAGTCCCAGACTTCGGCAAGCTAACTCAGCTCCGAGTTGGCTTTCAAAGCTTTAAACCACCAATAATCAAAAAAAAAAAAAAAAAAAAATTCACATATTCACAACTACTCAGTTTCAAGGCACCGACATATATAATACTAGACTAAGCTATTGTTAATAAAACTTAATCGATATCGATTGTAATTAAGCTTACATTTTTTTCTTGCTGACAAACTTTGAAGGAACTAGATAAACTTTTCTGAATAAAAACGATCTTTAAAACTCAATAGGTTTTAAGCAATTGCGATTCTGTTATATGCGGCAGGCTTTTTTCGTTTGCTGAAAAAAGGACAGGCTTAAAAGGTCGTTTCGTTTCGTTGAGGGCGTTTCTTTGCAGTGGTGGTCATGCATGGATGATCGTTGAGTCGCTGCGAATAGTAAATCGTAGTCCATGATGTGACAACATGTGATATCTGGCGTTTGTGTGCGATTGGAAAAGATTCGTATTATATACGAATTTCTTGCTAGCTAGTATTTTTATCTTAGCCACATTAATCAGCAGTCTAAGTTATCCCTTGTGATTTCCTCTTTCAGAATCGCCTTTCGTACATTAGTGTTAACTTTAAATAATTTAAAACATTTACTTTTGAAAAAGTGAGGGCAAATAAGTTATTTTCAATTTAATTTTTACCTATAACGCTTTCGCGGAGAAGAGACTGCATAAGTGACCAAGACTCAATCCTTTAAGTTGTGGTTTCCTTTATACTTTTACTGACTATGGTTGCGTGAGCGATCTTTTGAGCCTGCACTTCGAAATGGTAAGACTCTACCTTTGTCGATTTTCAGAGTCTAGGATACCTAACATAATTTGGTACAATTAGCTTAGGAACTATTTTTTTGGTGGCCCTTTTTGCATATTGTCCTTGTGGACCAACCTCCCCTTAATTAGGACCGTTGTCCCAGTGTCAGCATCGACGCTGTTCTCGCCATACAGAGTCGTATCGCAGTGCGCCTGCGACAACTCCCTGTAGTTTTTGTGGATCCATACTCCGTTTTTTTTGTCTTACACGTTCGGCAGCCTCTTCTGATAAGCAAAGTTACTTAGCAGAACCACCAAGCTTTCAGCCTCTGAATCGCTCATACAACAACAAGTCTCAAAAAAAATTAAACCGTTTCCAAGCTAGGCGCTAAGCTAAGCGCCTATCTATTTACCGTACTCTTCGTCGCGAAATAGATTTTACTGATTCCGAAAAAAACACCGCGACACACAAAGAAATAAATTACTCTAACTTCTTGACACAAATTTAAATATATTATTTTAATACCGTTTCTATTAATTTGTCTGGCAATTCATAAAAAAGGTCACTTGTATGGATTTATGAACATTTTTTTTCTGCTTCGCAGTCTTCTGTGCGTCCATAATACTGCGTCCTAGGGAATCTATTTCCTCGTGTGGCCTTGGCGTGTTTGGCCAAAATATTATCCGCCTGCACAGGTCTTGCAGGAGGTTACGCCGTGGCACGTGCTGCTCACGGATGCATTGGTTTTGGATAGCTCGTTGCGGCAAGTTGCTGCCCACAACGACCGGTCACTTTGTTGGATGCCTCTGCAGCCGTAGAGTGATGCAGAGTGCAGATCGGGTCCAGGTGGTGGCCACGATCACCGTCGATGAAGCTGTTGACTTCTTCTAGTAAGTTGGTAGCCGGGAAGTGGCTCCAGCTAGTAAGTTGAAGGTGCAGGAGGTTACCACTGTGGCACGTCGCTGCTCACGGAGTGGTTGGATCTGGAAAGCTCGTAACGGCAAGTTGCTGCCCACAACGCTCGGTCACCTCGCGAACGCCTCTGCAGTGATGCAGAGTCGAACCGAGGTTGGGTTGTGGCCACGGTCGGTGACAATGGTGGTACCGACCTTCCTCTCGTATGTTGATAGCAGGGTCTTAGCTTCAGCTATACTGTCGCGGCGGTTAACAAATATGAAAACACTCGACTCAGAGAAAGTACCTTTATTATTCGTCGTCTGTCTCATTCTGATGTAATTACATAAAAAACAATAATGGGAGCTTTATCTTTACAATTCTCTAGCAACAATGCTGTGAATCACAACCATAATAACTTTTTTGAAAATTTATATATATATATCATATAATAGTGCATATCTATTCAAGTTAAAATTTTTATTTAATCCATCATACGGATAAACTTCAGAATTTAGATATACTATTACATCGGTTAAATAACAATGAATATATTTTTTTATTTTTTTTAAATGCGATAATAATATAGCGAGGGTGTTTCAACTGTCAATTCCACATTGCATATAAATGAAGTACACTTCTGAACTTCTGGATGGCACCAATAACGGTGTTTGTTTTATTACTATATTAAACATGTATAATTTATAGGCATCAGATAATTGTACATGAGGAATTTTCCATACATTTTCAATTGCTCAATTATCAAAGCAGCATCAGTGCTTTTGTAAACATCATCATTATCTTTTGCTCGCAATAGAATTAGTTCATGTTTTCCGTTAAGCAATATTTTGTTATAGACTTCGGCGAATCCGAGTAACAGATTCAATGGCACACAAAAAATTAAAATTTCCCTTTTCAATTGTTAAAACATCATAGATGAATCATCCAGAATTTTGCAGCAAATGTTCTTGATTGTGTTTCATGGATAAGTAATTTTTTAAATCGCTTGTTACACTCAAATGTCGTGTTCGATCAATTTCAAAACCATTAAATCCATATCCTTTTTTATTGAATAGATTCGCCATACAATTTTTCAATAAAGCTATTGTGGTTACGAGTGAATCATCAAGTTTTGTGATATGCCCCTGAATGTTAATTAAACTTTCGCATGGCATCATATACAATACGTACACATATGTATATAAAATAAATATAAAATTTTATGAACAATCCAGAATTATGTTCTGATGAAAATCCCAATCATTTTACGAATGCTGTAGTATTTCTAATAACCTTCTCCACTAAGTATGTATCAGGAAATTGAGTTTTCATCCACTCATATTCATAGAATCCTCCTTTAATATCAATTCTTTGGTAGTCTTCTAATATATACCTAATAGGATCGGTATGTTGTATCCGTTAGATTTTAAATATCTCAGTTGTCCAGCTTGGAGTATAGCCTTTTTTTCTTATTCGCACATAATAATCGACTTTGAATTTAATGATTCGTTTCTGAAATTTATATCGTTTGATGTCATCCGTATTGTTTTATCTATATCTAAATATAATTTTGTAATGAATGTCTTGGAAATAGTAATCCATTTGTAGGAACTCTTTCCACGTCATATTTTTGATGGTCCTATTAATTCGTTTGACGATACTAGCTATTAAGTACGTTGAATAATGATTAACATGATTTAATTTCACCAGATTTTTTTTTCAATTTTAAAATCAATTTCGCTATATGTAATACAGATGTATTATAATCAGCCTATGTCCTATGTTCTAGCTACTTATATCAATATTCATTTTTTTTGTTGATTTGTGAAATATTTTTTCAGACTTGCAACGTTTCCAGAATTCATTGATGATGATGATCGTGATGAAGAGCCTTTATCTTATTTGTTAACCTGATTCATTTCATTATATTTGCTCTTCTAAGCTATTCTATAATGGATACAATTTCATTTTTATGATAAGTATTTTCTAATACTAATAGTAAACGCAATCTCTCGACTAATTTATTCGGATCATCCCAATATTTGTATCCTTTATCCTCCTTTGAGTATAACTTTGTTGTTGTAAGTAAACCTTTGCAGATAAGATGTGTTTTCGCCTTGAATAATTTTTTTTATAATATGCTGATGTTTAAATGATTTGGTCCCCTTAACCTGAGAATTATTTAGATATTTTCGTCTATGAGCATTTGTTTTTAGAAAAATTTCTCGTGAATTTTCCAATTCCATTTCTCCTTATCAATAATAATTGTATTATTATAATTATATTTCAGTTAACTATTTGCAAAATACCTTTCACCATTTTCTTTTATATTCAGACCATTCAACATGTCCAATTGTTTTTGACTTTTTAAAAGCTGAATGTTATGCAAAAACGGTTAATAAACAATTTTTCAAGCATAGAATTAGAGCAGCAAAAAGAGCACTGAAAGAAGTGCTTTCAAACATACAAGGAAATTTTGCTGTTTGGGCATCTAAAAATGATGCATTGTCAAGACTTGGACAGAAATATCTGACAATTCCTTTTGTTATTGGAAAATTCGATCTCGTAGAATCCACAGCAATTTTCTCAAATCCATCAGGTTTTCCCTTTCTTCTGTTTCCATGAACCCTACTACTACTACCACTATTAACATTATCGAGTCTTCTTCGTACAACTCTCTTTGGAATGTATCGACTTTTTTGTTTTAGTCGACCTCGTTGATGATTCCCTCATCATTAGCATTATCAACACCAACATCATCATCTTTTTTATTATTATTGTTATTTGTAGTAGTAGGAGAAGTTGGAGGAGTAAGAGAAGCAGTTGGATTCTCAACGTTGTATTTGTCTGTCTTTTTTGATTTTTGTTTTATTTTAGAAAATTTTAATCAATCGAATACAATGGTTTCGTAAATGGTTTAAATGTACTTTCCAACATATTATTTTATTCGACTTTTTTTGATTTCATCATTGTTATTGTTTTTGTTGTTGTTTGTTAAAAATTCAATTATTTACTGATTAAATATATAATTTTATCATATATTGTATAGCTGATGTAGAGCTGATTCGAAGGTGATCTTGACCTGATCGTGATCTCATCCTGACCTGATCCATATCTGATTATAGATAAATAAAACTATTGAATCCCATTCTAAAGCGTCTTGTCTCAAAATCATTATCTTTCCTTATAAAAACAAAATCGTATTTTTGCTTCCAGCATTCCTCGCAAATTTTTATAAATTTGTATAAACAGCATAACGACATGATCATTGTAAATATGTCTAATATTCACATCATCTTGTTTAAAAATTATAATCAAATTGGCGTTGTTGGTATTTTTGTATATCTATGTATATGTGTTTGTGACGACCTATACAGAAATAATCTCTTATTGTTGTTTGTTTATCGCACATGACATCCTCAAATATCATAATTGAATGTGGTCTAGCCCTATCTGGACTAACGGCTTTTTCCTTGTCTGAAAACGTGAACATGTGTATTCCGTTAATCGGTTTAATAAATTTCATTAAATATTGACACTTTGGCTGATACAACGATTTTGAATAGATGTTTGTATTTTTAAATTTAAGCCCATCAATCG
>NW_024572679.1:0-425 GCF_018153835.1 Drosophila eugracilis | reverse complement strand
AGCTTTTCAAACGCTGGTTACGACTGCATGTACAGCAGTGTTGCCAGCTGATAAGCGCACATATAAACTAGATTTTGGAAAAATAGCTAGAATAACCTGAAAGTATATTAAAGCTTAGATGTCTTAGAGTTTGTATTCAAAATTAAATCAGTAAAATATTAAGAATTTTCGTGATCTTAATCGTAACTTAAATATTTTTAATTCTTTTTTATAGGCAATACGTTTGGCAACATTTCCCATGCCTTGTGCCTCCCACATCATCGACGATTAGAAATGAACCGTACATAAATCATCGTCAAAAAAGGACAATAAGTCTGATATTTTGGCATGCCATAAAGAATATTTTTCTTACAAAAACAACAAAACCCGTTGATGTCGCAAATCAGCCAAATTTGGCAGCTGAAACATGCTGACGTGTTTTAAAA
>NW_024572678.1:0-997 GCF_018153835.1 Drosophila eugracilis | reverse complement strand
ACAATTTTATGCGAGCTTCTTTCAGCGTGTTGGTAGCTTGTTTTTTGTTTTCTTTTTAGTCAATTCTTCGTTTGGCGATTGTGACTTGCATTGTTTGTAGTTCATAGTGGTTTTTGATCGATATGTTGCTGTTCTTTGATCGATATAGAATGGATTAGTTATGGAAGGTATAAAAAGGGAATAAGGGATAAGGAAATAAGGAAGAAATGAGCTGGGAACATATTGACAGAAAGTGTGATGGAGGATGTCGTTGTTCTGGATGGTTATATATAACTGGTCTTGTCATGATCTTGTGAAATAGAAGCAGTCTTCAAATTTAAGCTGCAAATTAAAAATAAATTAAATGCTGCAAGTTGCCAAAGATACAACTGCGAACTTACTGGAGCTGCACTACCAGTAAAAGAACAAGCGAACTGCATTTCGGTCGCTCTGATTACAACTCGGGAATATAAAGAGATGATAGCAAGAGAGGGTCGAAAAGGTCTCCGAGAACCTTTTCGCTATCATTTATCAAAGTTTTATTAAAACAAACAATCGCTGATGCCATTTAAAATTTAACAATTTTGTTATTGCTGCTCGAACACTTGCTTCGTCAGGGTTTCCATCGTATAAACCCTTTATATAAATTTTTGTAAGCTGTGATATCCGCATATGGCCGTCCATAAACTAACGAAAAAACTTAACTTAACAAGCTCGTTCGATTTGATAATAGTACTAGTATAAATAATTACATGTCCTGAGTCCAATTTGCATTCATGTTATTAACATTACAATCTGAAGCATTGGAAGAGGCCAGAATCCTGTTAATATATGGGTAGAGGCTGCGTAGTATTGTTAAATTGAGTTATAATACACCGGCTTTGTCTGCAGGTGGGACAAGCAAAAACAGTCCCAAGAAATGCTGGAAGATGGACTTGCTCCCGAATACATATGGCCTCCAAAGTCGAAGGTTTGTTATCCTTAGATTTGGGCTTTTATTTTCAGATAATTTCGTTCA
>NW_024572677.1:0-541 GCF_018153835.1 Drosophila eugracilis | reverse complement strand
ATCAACTTTTTGTGTGGTTTTTGAATAGCTGTTGAATTCTTGATTTTTAGCAAGAAATTGGGGCATTTGCAGTCAGTTGGGCTAATACTGATGGTCAAGTTCTGGAGCTGGTTAAACAGTTTAGGCATTTTCGTTTTAACATATTTCACGTTTGATGGTTTGTGTTTCTGTTTCTGAGCAATTAATGCAGGTTTCGGAGCTTTCGCATATTGGTGCTGGGTGACCAAAGCGCAGGCATTTTCTGCATCGGAGAGGAAGTGGGAAATACTCTCGTACGCCACTGTTTCGTGCCCGATTCGCAATATTTCAGGGATTTGTGTGCTTTCAAATGTTATAATGATCAATCCGGTTTCAACTAGCAGTGGTGTTGCTGCTATCAGAGTTAGTGTTGGGGTTCTGTCGTTTCATTATTTTTTTTACTTCACTAAGCTTTTTTGGTGTGGTTTTTAGTTCTTGTAAGATAATTGTCTTCGTCCTTAGAAGTTCAATGTTTTATGTTCGCTAGTTGTCACTTCATTTCTACGATTTTTTGTAAGTTTAA
>NW_024572676.1:0-3550 GCF_018153835.1 Drosophila eugracilis | reverse complement strand
GCATTCCATCATTGGGCATCGTAATGCTATTCATGTACATCAAATAATCAGGTCATTGTCCATTTTTCCCCTCGGAAACCTCTTTGCCGGAGTGGGTTCCTTGCTCCTCGGAGGGCCCTGGCGATGGCCTTTCCAGCTTGGCGGTTGCCTGCTCGGTTTCTCGCTCAAGTCGACTCTTCCGGAGTATAGTACTAAGAAAGCAGCCTTCAAAGTCGAGGCCTTGTCATTTTTCGATTTGGGCTTCATTTTTCGTAGGTAAGGACTTATGGTTCTTCGGATATATACTTAAGTACGGAAATATTTTTATTTTTCTATTTCACAAAGTACAGAAAACTAACCAGAGCAAGGTCCTCACTTCAGTAGGAAATCAAAAATTATGAGCAGCTTAGTAAGACATATGTCAAAATGGCTTTTATTTCCCTAAACAGGGGCACTTGATGTTTTTCATTAGTCATTGATACACCTTTTATAATAATTCCAATTTGAACTCTTTGACTCTGCCCACAGACCTCCCATACTGACAACGGATCCGAAGTTAGTCTTAAAATCTCTCATATTCCTATAAATTCATTGCTGAGTACATCATTTGATACTACAGCCTGAAGCCGACTAATTCCTAAGCCTGATCACTTGACTTTATACGTTGGCGGCCAAAGGTATTATACCACTCGTCTTGGCTTCGAACCACTCGGTACCAGGAATTAGAGACCGGAGAACGATGGCGCCAAAGCTGCCGTCCGTCGAAAACAAGATCGTCTTTGTTTTCGTCTCTAGCTTATACTCCGGATGACAAGGAGCAGGGACTGCGTTATGGTCACGGTGCTCCAGGATGTGGCCTTCGGAGTGGAGGATTTGCATGTCATCTTTACGCTGGCGTTGTGCCTTGTAGCCCAAGTGGTTCGTGACATCTGGGGAGAGCGATGATCAGGGATTCGTAAGATTTGCTACCATCAAGACCGTAGGTGAAGTGTAATTTTCATCTATGAACAGTTATATTATTTATAAAAATAAATCTAAATCAATTCCACACTTTTGCATATTGTACGGTGATATCACCCACACTTTCGTTGAGCAAAATGGTATGCTGGGGACATCCTGCCCGATTCCCGAAATCTGTAGAGCCACCAAACTAAACTTCTTTGCTCATGTGTGGATTCCTGGTACGAAAGAATCTAGCTCCATCACTTCTGGTTGGTGGATAACTCTCAGATCGACACTTAGTATTCCCGCCCAGCGATCTATTGTGATGGCCAACTACGAGGGACGGTGAAGATGCCAATCAATAGGCCGGCCAATAGAAACAACAGAAGTCACAGATCCAGGACTATGTCGAGTACTATAGGTGGCGGTGTCCAGCACATTGTTTCCAACACGGATGACATTATCCGCCGTGAGCCACACCTCGTACTATGAGCTGCTGCAGGAACAGCCTTGGCTAGCAGGTTCCAAGATTAAGGAGGACATGGAGGTGCTAAAGAAGTTGAACGTTTTGACCGACATTAATGAGAACGGACATCGTTTCGCAGACCTTTACGAAGAACAGCTAAAGAGGCCTACTCTCTTCCTCGAAGATATCCAACGTTATAATCCCAATGTTATTCATTCATTGCTTAAAACTTTTTCATGAAGGAAAGTCATTGACAATTTTTAGCTATTTGGGGGATTTGGCGCTGGAAACTTGAAGTCTTTGTTCACGGCCATGGAATTGACCAAGCCAAAACGGGAAACTTGTTAAAGAAATGAGTGCCAACATATAAATACTAATAAATGAAAAGGTCGAAATGGAACAACCTAATTATTTCTTTTTTAATGTCATTTTTCCTTTTTGTCGGTCCTTAAACCTATTGTCTATCAAAATCTCGTTACGGGGATCGTCTTTGGCAAAGGTAACCATGGGAGGATTCCAGAATCCCGGTGGCGTGTTACTACGTACATTTACGTGTTTACAGTTGGCCAAATACTTTTCGATCTTCTCATCAGTCAAATTTGAGCCCATGAAATTTATCAACTATAAGAAAGAAAATTGGTAAAATATAAATGCATTTTATGAAGGACGAATTGTACAAACCTTTTCGCACCTACACATTCAATATTGAAACGATCTTTGCCGACACCAGGTTCTTCTTTAATCAAAAAGGGGCCGCGGAAACTCCTCCCTCCGAGTCCGTTGTATCCTTTTCTTTTGTTTCCATTAGGATACTTATCCTTGCAAGAGTTTTGTTGATTCAATATTGAAACGATCTTTTACCGACAATTCAGGTTCTCTTGACCAAAAAAGGCCGCGGAAACCCTCCTCCGAGTCCGTTGTATCCTCTTCTTTTGTTTTCATTAGATACTTCCCGGTATCCTGCGGAGAGTTTTGTTGATTCATTGCTCACTTCTATTTCTGGCTGGGATACGGGTTGGATATTAAAAGCTTTTACAACTGGAGTGGTTATTTCCACTTGAGTTCGGATTTGATAGACGATGCTTTCTGCTGGTCAATCATGTCTTGCTCAAACGTTTTTAAGGCGCTTGAATAGCCTTCGTCGTCGTCCTTCAAAACGTTCGGCAAAGAACATCCATGGTGCCCATTGATTTCTTCTCAAAAAAGTGGACTTTGCTGGTGATATTACGACTGCTGGTGTGGGATAAAGTCGTCAAAAGCGCTTAAGACGCCCACGCCGTCTGGTCCTGCAAGCCTGGGTCTCACAATCAAAACGAAATGATAAGTAAAAGAGTCACAGAAATCTTTACGAGAATATAGAATTTGATCAACGGTTATCTAACAACCAACAGAAATGTATCTTAATTAGGAAAGATTTCTGTGATATAGCTTTAGTATATAGTATTCATAAATACTCTTAGCACTAAAGGTCTTGGGGGCCAAGACCTTTGAAAGGCCTCAAACTGGGGCCGCTTTCCCTCCATCAAATCGTTTTTGGTAGTGCTCGTCTTAACTGCTTTGAACTTTGAACTAAGGCGTGTTTGTTTTAAGTTGGAACTTCTGTGAGGTGACAATTTGGGGAGAACTCCCGCATTATTGGACGGCTTACTAATCCAAACGTTGCTTTGTCTGCTTTAAATCCTGGATGTCCGGCTTCCGGTTAGGTAGTTGCAGTTTACGCGGGCTCGGTACGTTAGTCTGCGTTTCCGCAATGATTTCTTTATCTTCCTTCATTTCCTGATCTCGCCGGAAAGGTCAATACTACGATATTGGGGTTCACGTTCAAGGAATCCTGGCTTTGAAGGCTGCGGAGAAATGTCATCCCTTAATCATTTCTAGCGACAGTAACCTGCGTTTTCCTGCGGGAATAGTGAACCACGATCTTTTTAGCAAGTCCAACTCCTTGCGCAGCTTTTCATTGCGGGCTCTGCAGGTTTTCGGCGGTCCGGGCGTTCTCCTCTCCGAATCTCGTTCCATCACTGTGGATATTATTTATTTATGGGCAACGAAAATCGATTTATGTTTGGAATTACTAAGAGCGTGCTGTTTGACAGTGTCCAATGCGGCGGTGAGGCACTTCACACTCTTCTCCTTGTGTCCGCGACATTTTCCACACGACATTCT